>NC_133970.1:18720696-18745005 GCF_031877795.1 Strix aluco
TGGAATTGCCAGGGCGACAGCATACTTTTTGCAAATATTTTACTAGTTTTTCAGGATTCTGCATCTGTTCAGGGATGAAGTTCCAAAACATCGGACGCGCCCACTGTCCTCGGTGTTTTCCCATGCTATCCCATACCCCTTGCCACTCATAATTCTCCAACCTTGGGGTAGGTTTCCAGGTGATACTCTTAAATAGTTTCTTAACCCCGAACAAAACCTGAACCACATGCAGGAACACGCTGGCTCCTAGAAGTAAGACCACCACATTAGTGTCAACATTCCAAGAATATTCAAAATACCCAAAATTCTCAAATACAATTGAAGTAGCTTGGAGGAGAAGGGGAAGGTGAAGGAAGGTGTGTGTCCCGTGGATTGGCTCTTCAAGGAGAAAAGGTAAAGGGTGTAATTGTTAACCCATTCCGCTAGATGACCCCCGAAGTACAGAGGTGACAACCATCCTGAGTACAAATACTAGACTAATCTCAGAACTGACAGCTTTATCGTGCCATAAAACAGAGTTACATAGTACAGCAAAGCAAAATCTTAATCCAACTCCCACAGGTGATAAGCAGCATCATAGGGACTATATATGGCAAGTGAGGTGATGCATAGCACAACTGTAAGAATGAAAGCCATGACTCTAGGAGCCAATAGATTGACATTATGACAAGCAAGTGATAAGCCAACATAATGAATGCTTATAACAAGTTCGTTATGACACACTCTGATCAGATCTGTCATTATCTCAACCCTTCAAGCCCCGTGTAGGGCGCCATAAAGGACTGTCGTGGTTTAAACCCGACTGGCAGCCAAACACCATGCAGCTGCTCACTCACCCTCCCCCTACCCAGGAGCATGGGATCGAGAATTGGAAGGCTGAAGGGAGACTTATAGGTTGAGATAAAAACAGTTTAATAATTGAAATAAAATTAACCAATAATAACAATAATAGAAAGTACAAATAGGTAATGCACAATGCGATTGCTCACCACCTGCTGACTGATACCCAGCCCATTCCCACCTAGCGAACCTGAAATACCAAGATCCTGCAATCGCAATCCCGGAAGCGAGAGAGAACCCCCTCCTTCGTGGCCACCCTTCCCTTATATACTGAGCATGACATTACATGATATGGAATATTTCATCGGCTAATTTGGGTCCAGTGTCTGCCCATGCTCCCTCCCAGCTTCTTGTACACCTGCACACGGGCAGGACATGGGGCAGGACAAGTTGGAGAGTCCTTGATCTCTTAGCAACAACTGAAAACATTAGTCTATTGTCAGCATTCTCCTCATACCAAATCCCATACTGAATCCAAAACACAGCACTATTCTAGCTACTAAGAAGGAAAATTAATTCTATCCCAGCCAAAGACAGGACAATTGTCCATGTGGCGGATGTTAGCATGGAACACACCAATGTTGTATGCCAACATCCTAGCAATGATGAACTGGCTGCAAACCATATGTGGAGAAACTGTCTTGACGGCTCTGGCAATTGGAAGAGACTCTCTCCTCCTCCTTGATTCTGTAGGTCTGTGTCTCAGCTATAAAGGGCGCCACATGGAGTCAACCTTTCTCTGCTCAAGGGAAAGGGAACCACAGGGGTACGCCACATGCCACTCTGTGATTCTTCCTGCATGTCCGTGGGAAGGACATGAGGAAGTGGGATGGTACACCTACCTCAGACCTGGAAGTCCATGTATGTGAATTGTAGGAAAAAACGTTGGATAAAAAGGGTCCATCCAGGTATATTACTGTTTCAGTTGCTGTCGAGCAATTACCCAGACACGGTAGGATGCCTCACCTCCTCCTGATCTTGATGAAGGGACTTCTGGTCTGCTATTACAGGAGTCAGATAATGAATGCTCTGACCAGGAGAAGAGGGTCCCTGCCTCCAGTCAAGTGAAGGAAAGGGGCAACCAGGCTTACTGGACTGTATGGATTCGATGGCCTGCAACATTGCACCCACAGGAATATAAAGCTCTGGTGGACACTGGTGCACAGTTGTCACAGTCCATTTGGTTCTCTCAAATTTACAGGACAAAAAAATCTTTAAATTAAACTAGGATGTAAGATACAATATGCCAGTTGCAGATGTTGTGTATCCCATAAAAACATCATATCAAACATGTCCAGCAGTTTGCTCAATTTCTGTTGCAATTACGACAATCCAGAGAGTAGAATGTTTAATAGCAAGTCACTTGTTTTTGGTATGTAATAGCCTTTTCATATTTGGTTTCCAGATCTTCAATTTGAGTGTATATGATGTCCCATATTGGTCCTAAGGGTAAGGTCCAAGTTGTAGGCCAATGTTCCACCAGCATCAATGTGAGGTTAGTTTTATGGTTTCTATGAAGTTGTTCAAAGGACTCTAGTGCTGTAGTAGTGGTAGAGGGAATCAGGGAAATTTCAAATTGCATATTGCCCACTGTGGCACATGAGCCATGACCATGATGGTTAACTGGCACACAAACTCCCATGATTAATCCAAATGGCTCCACTCCCAGCAGGCATTGTTGGGGTTATTTGATATTGTTACATGTGTGCAATTGTGTAAGAGGAAATACTTAATAGGTCATTCAGTGGTATCATGATCATATTGTGGGGCAGTGTCTCCATCTATAATGTGAGCATTAGTCTCTCCAACCCAAATACAGGTTCCTGGATATGGACTATGAACACTTAGGCAAAAGGTAAGGTTGGTGTCGGTGTTCAGGTGGATATGTTGGTTCTTGCTATTCCACTGATAGGTTTTGGATATGTTGGGCCTCGCTGCCCATGTTATGGTGGAGGTTATCAGCTTCTGCGGGTTTGCTTGATTATTAGAATCATAGAATAATAGAATGCTTTGGGTTGGAAGGTACCTTTAAAGATCATCTAGTCCGATTCCCCTACAATGGGCAGGGACATCTTTCGTTAGGATCAGGTTGCTCAAAGCCCCATCCAACCTGACTTTGAACACATCCAATGATGGGGCATTCACAACTTCTCTGGTCAGGCAGCCTGTTCCAGTGTCTTACCACCCTCACTGTAAAAAAAATTTCTTCCTTATATTTAATCTAAATCTAACATCTTTCAGTTTAAAACTGTTGCCCCTTGTTCCGTCACTACAGACCCTGTTAAAAATTCTCTCTGTGTCTTTCTTAGAAGCCGCCTTTAAGTACTGAAAGGCCACGATAAGGTGTCCCCGGAGCCTTCTCTTCTTCAGGTTGCACAACTCCAACTCTCCCATCCTTTCTTCATAGGAGAGGTGTTTCAGCCCTCTGATCATTTTCATAGCCCTCCTCTGGACCCGCTCTAACAGGTCCACATCTTTCCTGTACTGCAGACCCCAGAGCTGGAAGCAGTACTCCAGGTGGGGTCTCATGAGAACAGAGCAGAGGGGGAGAATCACCTCCTTCAACCTGCTGGCCACACTTCTTTTTATGCAGCCCAGGATACAGTTGGCTTTCTGGGCTGCAAGCGTACATTGCTGGCTCATAGTCAGTTTTCCATCCACTAATATCCCCAAGTCCTCTCCACAGGGCTGTTCTCAATCCACTCATCGCCAAGCCTGTATTTGTGCATGGGATTGCCTCAACCGATGTGCAGAACCTGTCACTTGGCCTTGTTGAACTTCAGGAGGTTTACATGGGCCCACTCCTCAAGCCTGTCAAGGTGCCTCTGGATGGCATTCCTCCCCTCTAGACAATCAGCTGCACCACACAACTTGGTGTCATCAGTGAACTTGCTGAGGGTGCACTCAATCCCACTATCTATGTCATACATGAAGATATTGAACAATATTGGTCTCAGTAGGGACCCTTGAGGGACACCACCCATTACTGGTGTCATACTATCAGTAGTCTGCAATGCAAATGATTGCATAAACCATAGACTGTTCTCTGAAATATTTTCTGCTGGAACTTTATCTCCATTTCTTCACCTTTCGATGCTTTCTTATTTTTGTGCGTTTGTGGTGGTTTGACCTTGGCTAAATGCCAGGTACCCACCAAGTCGCTCTATCACTTCCCCCCCTTTCCCCTTTTTTTCTCAACAGGGCAAAGAAAATAAGACAGGAAAAAAAACCCAACACTTGTGGGTAAAACAAAAGCAGTTTTAATATAAGCAAAGTGAAGCAAAGGTCCGCGCACGGAAGCAAAAAAAAGAAAACAGATTTATTCTCTACTTCCCATTAACAGGCGATGTCGGGCCTTCTCAGGAAGCAGGGCTCCAATATGCGTAGTGGTTGCCTCAGAGGACCAAGGGTGACCCCACCCCCTTCCTCCTTTCTCCCAGCTTTATACTTGAGCAGACATCATATGGTCTGGAATATCCCTTTGGTCAGTTCAGGTCAGCTGTCCTGGTTGTGTCCCCTCCCAAGATCTTGCCCACCCCGTCCCACTGTGGGGGGGAAATGTCAGAAAGAGCCTTGGTGTTGTGTAAGCACTACTCAGCAGTAGCCACAACACCAGTGTGCTATCAACACCCTGCCAGCTCCCAACATCAAACACAGCACCATGAGGGCTGCTACAGGGGAAAACCAATTCCGGCTCAGCCAGACCCAGTACAGTCTCCACCCCTTATTCCATACCATTTACGTCATGCCCAGGCCCCACATAACACTAATTTATTCATTCCGTAAGCTTTCTTCACTCCTCCAGATGTTCAGTGACTTGGCTCCCATCTGTCAAGATGGATGTTCAGGACAGGAGCACTATGTTTGTTGGACTCCAGCACCGGCTAGGTTTGGGTCATCATCGCACGTATCTGGTTCACTCTTCGTCGTTCCTACTTCCTCCATCACTTCCTGCAACATACAACTCACCCCACAGATTATTTTTTCCCGAAGGTTAAATGTCCTTGAGGCACACACTGAGTAGCCCCACCCTCCCGCATTACCCACCAAGTACATCTAGGTCCCTGAGCAAAAACAATCCCACGAGTGGGCTTGCCTTTTCCCAAGGGAGGAGCAATCCACACTGCCTTCCCCAGCCATTTCCCTGTGTGTACTACAGGGACCTTATCTCCTCCCCCAGTATGAAGGGGTTTTGTTTGGGCAGGACCAGGACGGTTAACAGATCCTCTGGTGTTGATTAGCCAAGTGGCTTCTGCTGAATTTATATCCCAGTGCTTCCATCCCCCATTGTCCAATGCTCTCAACATAGTCTTCAACAGTCCGTTGTATCTTTCAATCTTTCCAGACGCTTGTGGGTAATAAGGGATGTGATACACCCACTCAATGCCATGTTTCTTTGCCCAGGAGTTTATAAGATTATTTCGAAAATGGGTCCCCTTGTCTGATTCGATTCTTTCAGGAGTACCATGTCGCCATAAAATTTGCCTTTCGAGACCTAAGATGGTATTTCGGGCAGTGGCATGATTTACAGGGTACGTCTCAAGCCAACCAGTAGTTGCTTCCACCATGGTGAGTATGTAGCGCTTGCCTTGGCGTGTTCGTGGCAATGGTCCAATATAGTCCATTTGCCAGGCCTCACCATATCGAAAACTCAGCCATCGCCCTCTGTTCCAGGGAGACTTTACTCGTGTGGCTCGCTTGATTGCAGCACATGTTTCACATTCATGAGTGACCTGTGAGATGGCCTCCATGGTCAGGTCCACCCCACGATCACGAGCCCATCCGTACGTTGCATCTCTCCCGAGATGCCCGGATGTTTCATGGGACCATCGAGCTACAAATAGCTCACCCTTGCGCTCCCAGTCCAAGTCCAGCTGAGCTACTTCAATTTTAGCAGCCTTGTCTACTTGCTCATTGTTTTGATGTTCTTCGGTGGCACGGCTTTTGGGCACGTGGGCATCTACATGACGTACCTTTAGAGCCACGTTTTCCACTCGGGCAGCGATGTCCTGCCACAATGCAGCAGCCCAGATGGGTTTACCCCTGCGCTGCCAATTGGTCTTCTTCCACTCCTGTAGCCACCCCCACAGGGCGTTAGCCACCATCCAGGAGTCAGTGTAGAGATACAGTACTGGCCACTTTTCTCGTTCAGCAATCTTTAGGGCTAGTTGGATCGCTTTTACTTCTGCAAACTGACTTTACTCGCCCTCTCCTTCAGTGGCCTCAATGACTTGTCTTGTGGGGCTCCACACAGCAGCTTTCCACTTCCGATGGTTTCCTACCACACGACAGGATCCATCAGTAAACAGAGCATACCGCCTTTCATCTTCTGGTAATTCGTTATATGGTGGTGCTTCTTGGGCACGAGCCACCTCCTCAGGCAGTGCTCCAAAATCTCTACCTTCTGGCCAGTCCATGATCTCTACCAGGTGTTGCAGTAGAGATGGACACGACAAACATCAGATTGTGTGAAATGGTCAAAATGGCTATAATGGCTACAAAGGCAC
Source organism: Strix aluco (assembly GCF_031877795.1). Classification (NCBI taxonomy): domain Eukaryota; kingdom Metazoa; phylum Chordata; class Aves; order Strigiformes; family Strigidae; genus Strix; species Strix aluco. Next base: position 18,727,044 of record NC_133970.1, read on the forward strand.
CTTTATTGTTCTAACAAGCCTTTTTATAACCTTCTTCAAAGTAGGTGTTCATACAGGATTGGCTTACTTTAGTAACTAACAGTTCACGATTGGGTGATAATTTCTCAACTGAGTCATCAGGACATTTCCTCTTATCTTAGTTCTCTAATCTTGTTTCCATGGCACTTCTCGGGACTTTCCGGCCTCTCATGGATACACTGGAATCTCGTCAAGGTTAAATTCTTCTTCAGTTAGACTAGAGGCAGACCCGCTGCCTCCCCCGACAATTCCCCCTTTTTGTATTTGTGCTAGAAATATTGCGAGAGCAGTCTTCTGCAGGGCCCTTTGCAGAAGACTGACAAGACAGGGCAACATTAAAAGCACGGTCACAATTACCAAGATCACGACCCCCACAGTTTTGACCAGAGATATCAACCATCCAGAAAGTCCCCAACCTTTAAACATCCTTGTTAACCAATCTAATCCATCATCTTCTGTTAAACGCTTGACACCATCCTTTAGCTGCTGTATGTTTTTGAAAATAGATTCTGATGGTCAAATTCATGCAACACATTCCATCAAAATCTTCACATCCATGTCCTTGCGCTAGAAGCAAAAAGTCAATAGCAGCTCTATTCTGTAACGTAGCATGTCTAACACTATCAACATCAGTTAAAAGGCCACTTAAAGCTAAAGAAGTAGCATTAGTCTGTTTGCTAAGCCAGCATCCCAACTCATTTAGAGTTCTTAGGGCACTTGCAACGCCAAGTCCTGATGCCAATATGGAGGCTGCTATGATCCGGCCTGGATTCCAGAATTCAATGTTATCTTGATAAGAACTGCTAAACTGATGAACAGTCCTTTGGACTCGCTTATGTTTTCGAGTCATATTCAGAATCATTGACACATTTGGTGTTAATAACGTGAGGTGTCCGAGGCTACACGGGCCTCCATTCAGTTTAGATGGAACGCCTCCCCAGGCACGATCTCCACAGATTAAAAACACATCAGGAGGTAATACAAGAGGAACGTCAGAAGGCCGTGAGATGTTAGTCGAGGTATAATTGCACCAAGCGGTTGAGTTATGATAAGCAGCATTAGTTGCATTCACATTTTGCCCTCTCCATGTGGAAGTATTATAAGAATAATTAAAGAACACACAAGCATCCATTGTGACAAGGCCTAGCAACTCTAGTTCTTGGGGTTCTTGCGTAACCTGTGGAAGGTGACTATATACACCATCCCAATTATCTATACAATTTTTTGGAGAGTTGCAAAGAGAGAAAGACTGAAGGGCTTGTGGGATTGGCCATGTGTCTACTGGCAATCCCACCAAACACGTGGAGAATGGATTTTCCGAGTTCGCAGTAGAGCTCTGGCATTACCTTCTGTATAAAATCCTGGTAAAGTGGTATGACTACGGATGTGCATGATAAAATAAGGTTCTGTTCGGAGTTGAATACTTTTCCAGAGTTCTAAAAGTACATCAAATAATAATCGATTGTCTGACATGGTCAAAACCACTTTGTCCAGTCGAGAAACTAAGTTAGCTACATACGCTGAGTCTGTTACAATATTTACAGGAGTGGAAAAAATAGAGAAAACAACAGCCATTGCACGCAGCTCTACTACTTGTGGAGAGCCATTTTGATATACTACTTTGTTGTTCCAGTTGTTGTTTTCATACCATACTACTGCTGCTTTACCTGTTTTTCCTGAGCTATCTGTAAAAACAGTAAGGCCGTTCACTGGTTCTGGTTGGCTTAAATTTTTCTGACCAAATGGTACTTCTCGAGCAAATTTCAGCAGCGGGTGTGATGGCAGGTGATATGATCTCTGTCCCTGAAAGCCCACCATGGCTGCTTGCAGCTCATAATTATTTGCCAGACACCATTCAAAATACCAATTTTGAACAGGTAAAACAATCGTAGCTGGGTCACGCCCTGTTAGTTCTGTACATCGTTTTCTGGCTTTTATGATTACATCAGCAATAAGCTCAAACAGTCCGGGAGCAGTTTTTCGTGGTCGGAATGACAGAAACATCCATTCCAAAATATGTAATGGGTCGTCCCACTCAGAATTCCACTGCACTAAAGCACCAAATGGCACAGTTCTGTCAATTAGTACAAAGAGTTGTACCAATTGAGACAGATCTATTCGAGAAACAAATTTCTCGTGTATAGATTGTTCCACCATGTGAATTACACTTGATGCTTCCTCAGTTAATATTTTGGGTTCTGTTGGATCATTGGAATTTTTTAATAATTCCAATAAAGGTTGCAGTTGTGAATTGGTCAGTCCGAGATAGGGCCTAATCCAATTCAGGGATCCCATTAATTTCTGTACATCATTAAGGGTTTTAACTTCAAGGTTAAGTTTCACAGGTTGAGGTATTACCTGCTTACCTGTAACTGTCATTCCTAGATATTTCCAGGGTTCTACTTTCTGCACCTTTTCAGGGGCAATAACTAATCCATATTGTTGTAACGAATCTCTGGCTAAATTCTCCATGTCATTCAACTGCTCCTTGCTGTGTGATGCTAACAGGATGTCATCCATGTAATGGTAACAATAGCTGGTAGGGAATTTCTCCCTTACAGGTGACAAAGCTTGTGCCACAAACCATTGACAAATTGTTGGTGAATTTTTCATGCCCTGCGGCAGAACTCTCCATTGATATCTTTTTGTGGGTTCTGCATGATTGACAGAAGGCACAGAGAATGCAAATTTTTCTCTGTCTTGAGAGGCTAATGGTATTGTAAAAAAACAGTCCTTAAGGTCCATGACAATGATTTCCCAATCTTGAGGGATCATGGCAGGTGAAGGCATGCCTGGTTGCAGAGCCCCCATCGTGGCCATGACAGCATTGACTTGCTGCAGGTCATGCAAAAATTGCCATTTTCCTGATTTCTTTTTTATCACAAACACTGGAGTGTTCCATGGGCTCTGAGAGGGTTCAATGTGTCCAGCAGCTACTTGTTCTGCCACCAATTCTTGTAGGGCTTTTAATTTCTCAGTTGGCAGGGGCCACTGATCCACCCACACAGGGTTATTCGTTAACCAAGTTAAACCAAGCGTGGGCTGTCTGACACCCTGCAGCACAGTGGCCCCTGTTAAAAATCCGTGGTAATTCTCACCCCCCATTGTGACAAGCAATCCCTCCCCCATAAATTGAGGGGAGCTGCCGTCACATATGGTTTGATGACTGCTTGTTGGCCCTCAGGATTGGTAATCAGAACTGCTGTGGCTGCCATCCTTGCTCGCGCGGATCCTCCCAGCCCCACTACCCCTGTGTCCGCATCCTCTGTTGGCCAGGTGGATGGCCACAGATAATCAGCAATAATAGTCACATCGGCTCCGGTTTCCAGAAGCCCCGCAAGCCTTACTGTGGTCGGCGACTGTCCGTGATTCGACAGCGTGCACGTCATATGTGGTCGGGATGATGAAACAGTCTGAGACCAGCAAACTTGAGGGGGTCCTGTAGAGCCAAAGACTCCATCGCATCGCAGTCGCTGTTCTGCTTTTGAAACACAACTCGGAAAAAGAATAAGTTGAGCAATGCGAGTACCTTTTGGGATTGTTACTGGTGCGTAGGGGGTTGAAACCAGTGTGCAAATTTGACCTGTAAAATCAGCATCAATAACGCCTACATGCACAATCAGTCCATTTAACGTGCTACTTGATCTTCCTAGTAGCAATGCACTCAGTCCTCATCCTATAGGACCCCTCGCATCAAGAGGGACCTTAACAATGTCTTTGGTGACTATAGTTACTGTGTCGGCGGTGGATACATCCAACCCTGCTGAGCCAGTTGTTGCGGCTGATAGCTGTTCGCAGAGGGGAGTTGGCCGGCTGTCGGGAGGCAATTTGTTGTCCTTGCGCGCCCTTTCGCGCTCTTTTTGTGGCTTCCCTGTAGTGGCTGCCCGTTAACATGAAATTTGGAAAGACATTGTTTTGCAAAATGTCCCGGTTTTCCACATTTGTTGCAATTAGTTCCCGGTGGGATGTTCACCGGTTGTTTACCTGGTGATGTTCTGTTTGGACAAGCTACCTTCATGTGCCCTTCTTTGCCGCACCCAAAGCATTTCCCTGAATTTCTCATATTCATAGCAGTAGCTAGGGCGGCCACTTGCGCTGCCATCTGGGCAGCCACCTTATGTTCCACTGTCCCAACCTTAGAACACGCAGCCACCATGTCAGGAATGGAAGGATCTCCTGGTAAAGACTGTATTATCTTTTGACAGTCCTCATTAGCGTTATCTTTTGCTAACTGTTTGCACATCATTTGCCTTAACGTCTCATCTTCTACCTGTTTTTCCAGCGCAGCAGATATTTTTTCTACAAACTGTAAAAAGGGCTTTCTGGTGCCTTGGCGGATAGCAATGTATTTTTGTTTCGGAGCTGCCATTTCCATGGTTCGCTTTAATGCTGTAATTCCTATATGTTGTGCCTGTTCAAGAACAATCGGAGGCCACGTAGCTTGCAGTTGAGGGTTACTAAACGGCCCCTCACCAAGCAAACCATCCTCTCCGAGGCCTAGCCTCGGGTCATCTTGTGGCAGTCGTAAATTATTCTGCACGGCTGCGCGTGCCATCTGCCTCCAAGTAGATTGAAACACTTGTAATTGCACGGACTGAAACAGCACTTGTGCGAGATGCGTAACGTCATATGGACACAGCAAATCTGTGCTGATTATTCGAATAAGTTGCATCACCTCAGGAGAATTGATTCCAAATTTCTGTGCTTTATTCTGCAAATCCTGCACCACTTTCCAGCCGATTGGATTGTGCTCATCGTGCTCGTTTGTGCCTGCAGCAGCTTTGTAAACAGGGAATGCACCAGGAGCCTCTGCTGCTATATCTACAGGCTTTGGACATGCCGGGGTTGGAGAGTACGGGCTGAGGCATTCAACCAGATCCCAGTTGCCAGCTTCGGCAGCATACTTCCTAACTCCCTCCCAAAATCGATCAGGGGATCTTGGGACTACAATTATTGTGGATGGAGGGAGAGTCCATGGCTGGGCTTTTTTCACTATGGTTTTATCTGTAATATGCAGAGCTCGCATAGCGGCAGTTAAAGCTTCTTCTCCCTCACTTTAATTTTCGTTCTCACTTTCGTACGCTGTGCCCCGGTGTCGATTAAAGCCTGGTACTTCTGTGGATTTGATGTGCCAGGCTATCGAATCCACACTGTCCAATACACCCGATCATCCCTTTCCTCCTCCTGGCTGGAGGCAGGGGCCCTCTATTCCTGTTCTTGGTCAGAGTATTCACTGTCTGACCCTTGCCGTGCCAGGCCGGAGATTCCTTCATCCGGGCCGAGGGAGGTGATCTCAGTCTTCCTGTATCTGGGAGATCGTTGATTACTTTCTTGCGGTTTCACACCAGCTACATTAACAACCTTCTTGGATGTCTTCTTCTTGGCAGGGGTCTTTCCTCACAATTCATGTACACGAGCTTCCAACTTGAAGGTGGGTTGACCATCCCACTTCCTCATGTCCTCCCCCTGGTCACGCAGGAAGAACCAAAGTTCGCCACGTGTCATGCGCCTGGGGTTCCCTTTCCCTCTGACTGGGAATGAAGAGAACTGATTTCTTGGGGTGCTCCTGACATCCAGGGCGCTCGCCCGTAGAGATGAGGAGGTACCAAGACTCTCTTCAAAGTTCTGAAGCCAGGAAGAGACTGCCTCCACAGTTGGTGTACATCTTAGTCCTTCTCCCACATCCATTTCTGGATAGTACATCGCAGCCAAGCCGGCAGAATACGAGGATGGCGCACCTTTAATCACCTTCCTCCACATGGCCCGTGTGCACAGGACATCCTCTGGATTTTTAGGGGCTTCATCATTATCTGGATCACTATAGATGACTTCCAGCACTGCTAATTCTCTCAGGTACTGGACACCTTCATCCGCAGTAGCCCACTTCCCTGGGGAGTTGTCCATAAGATCTTCCTTGAAAGGATATCTTGCTTTAACACTTGAAAGGAGCCGTCTCCACAGACTGCAAATTGCTGTTTCTTTTCCAATTCCCCTTTCAATTCCTCCATTTCTAGCAAGGGAACCCAGCTGTTGGGCTTCCTTACCTTCCAGCTGCTGAGCATCAGCCCCATTATCCCAGCATCGAAGCACCCAGGCAGCAATCCGCTCACCCGGCTGGCGGCTATAGTCTTTCCGCAGATCTCACAGTTCTGATGACGTCAGGGACCGGGTAGTTTCCGCCTCCTGTTTGAGTTCTGTTATTCCCTCTTCTGACCCCTTTGCTGAAGGACCCACTTCTTCCTCTTCTTTCTCCTCCCGTATTAATCGAGGGTATGGGCCTGTTGTTCTCCTTGTCTGCTGTTTCTTTTTTACTACTGGGGCAATCTCTGCTGTTGTTGTTATTGTTTGAGTTCCCATCTCCACCACAGTCCTTTGAGAGCACTGAACTGCAGCTCGATAAGCATAGGCCAGGCCCCAGTACAGCGCTAGGAGTTGCTGATTTTCACTGGGATAGGCAAGGCACCCTTCTATCAGGTGTTGTGTCAGTTTTGTGGGGTTGCTTGCCTGTTCAGGGGTAAGATCCCAGGCTACGGGACGTGATAACCGTCCTAGGAATCTGCCCAAATCCTTCCACTCCCCCTGCCACCCAGGGACAGGCCGCCTCAGGGCACATTTTGGTATTGTCTCACCCAGTATTTGCCTTCTCTTACACCAAAAACATACTGAGCTCCACACAAACCACAATAGGCGAATAGCATTAATGAACAGTATCAAAGAACTAACATAAGGATGAATAAGTACCTCAGGAGCCTGCAGAATAAAACCACTCATGATGTTCCCAATTTCTTCCAGCATGTTCCCGAGCTTAGCAAAATAAAGATAAGCAGCGCAATCAACAAACCCGTGACCACACAAGAGCTTGTCGCTTAATAACTGCTATAGCTATAGCACAATTAATATAAAACTGCCGTTGTCCCGCCCCACGTTGGGCGCCAAAAAAGACTGTGGTGGTTTTACCTTGGCTAAATGCCAGGTACCCACCAAGTTGCTCTATCACTTCCCCCCCTTTCCCCTTTTTTTCTCAACAGGGCAAAGAAAATAAGATAGGAAAAAAACCCCAACCCTTGTGGGTAAAACAAAAGCAGTTTTAATATAAGCAAAGCGAAGGAAAGGTCCGCGCAGAAGCAAAAAAAAGAAAACAGATTTATTCTCTACTTCCCATGAACAGGCGATGTCGGGCCTTCTCAGGAAGCAGGGCTCCAATACGCGTAGTGGTTGCCTCGGAGGACCAAGGGTGACCCCACCCCCTTCCTCCTTTCTCCCAGCTTTATACTGAGCAGACGTCATATGGTCTGGAATATCCCTTTGGTCAGTTCGGGTCAGCTGTCCTGGTTGTGTCCCTCCCAAGATTGCCACCCCGTCCCACTGTGGGGGGGAAATGTACCCGGGGGGGGGGGGAGGGGGGTGGGGGGGGGGGGGGGGGGGGGGGGGGGGGGGGGGGGGGGGTCCCCTCCCAAGATCTTGCCCACCCCGTCCCACTGTGGGGGGGAAATGTCGGAAAGAGCCTTGGTGCTGTGTAAGCACTACTCAGCAGTAGCCACAACACCAGTGTGCTATCAACACCCTGCCAGCTCCCAACATAAAACACAGCACCATGAGGGCTGCTATAGGGGAAAACCAATTCCGGCTCAGCCAGACCCAGTACAGGGGGATGGACCTAAGGCAGGGGTGAGGCACCCCATTCAACTGCTGCTGGGATTGGTGCTGGTGCAAATGTATATAAGGAACCGGCTTTTGAGGCATCTTTGCAGACTCCTTGTAGAAGCATTTATGGTGGTAGGACTCTGCCCAATGCACTGTATCGGTCTCAGACCAGCCGGGACGGGGATGACGTGTAAAAAAATAACAAGCTCAAACCAGTTTGATGAAGGGGCAGCATTGACAAGAGCAAATGCCCCCGCACTGTGTGCCAGCTCCCAATTTATTCCCACTTGTTTACATAGGTTTGTTTTAACTTCTACATCCTATTGACCTTCAGGTTTTATCTGTTTACTGCTCGCCACGCACTCTGCAGCCAGTGTTCCAACCTGCTGTTTGTGACGCTTGCAACATGGTGTTCCATAATGTTGCCTCAGTTTTCCACAATCATTCTTCTAACCTTAAGGTCAGTTTACAATTTGCTAACTACAAATTCTTAATTCTCACAGCACTGTTTATTAATTTTTTTCTTTATATTTAAGCACACATGTGTGTTTAATTTGCCTCAAGGGGTACAATAAAAATTCCCCAATGATAGTATAGGTGCAAATGATATACAAGCTAAAAAGTGAGAAGTGCTCCGCCCACCAGCTTCTGGCAGAAGTCCCACTTTGCTCCAAGCAGCTTCAGGGACCATTTGCTCAAGAAGTCACTCCCCTCTTCCAGTCACATGCTCTGTTGTGAATGGTTGGCAGGACCAGACACCCTTACCACTTTACCTGGAAGTACATCAGACCTGGAAGGTCCTTCCCACTGGAACAGGTTGCCCAGAGAAGTTGTCGATGCCCCATCACTGAAAGTCTTCGAGGTCAGGTTGGATGGGGCTTTGAGCAACCTGACCTAGTGAAAGATGTCCCTGCCCATGGCAGAGGGGGTTGGACAAGATGATCTTTTAACTGTTCCTTCCAACCCAAATCATTCTATCATTCTATGATTCTATGATTTTATGATAAGGCTCTGACTACTGCTCACAGGACATTGAAGGAAAACACAGTTACAAACACGGTTATTAATTTGTACAGATAAGCCAATTTTTGGGGGGTGCAACAGTAAGCAAATAGTTTTAGCACTCAAAGACAATGGTTATTTCTGAGCACAGAGGAGTAGCAGGCAGGACGGTAGTGATAAAAGGGCTGGTGGGGCTGTTAGTTCTGAGGCCTTGGCTTGCAGGCTAGCAAAACAGAATAAACCTGTTAGAACAAAGACTGCTATTTAGGAAAGGTAAATGCATTTTGCATTGCTGCAAGTATCTTATTGGCAAGGGTTTATGAGGACCACAAGGGCCCTTAAATATAAACTGTTTTTCCGAATGTGATGGGCCAGTGAACATCTCCCACAACAGTAGATGACCCCCTGGAAGAGACATCCTGGTTACTGCAGCCCCCTGCAGAGCAAGAGGCTGTAGAACACAATGAGGATGGTTCCCAGGGGAGGCCACCTGCTGTACTTCCAAGTCCTGAGGGGGCATTTGAACCCCCAGCTTTACTCTCACCCTCAAATGCAGCAGGGGTGATGGAGGAGGCACCACGTTCTCCTTTTCCCAAACTTTTATTGTTGAGCATGACATCATAAGATAGGCAATATCCCTTTGGTCAGTTTGGGTCAGCTGTCCGGGCTGTGTCCCCTCCCAACTTCTTGCCCACTCCCTGCCTACTGGCCTTTGGGGGTGGGGGTGTTGGAGTGACACACCCTTGATGCTGTGTGAGCACTGCTCAGCAGTAGCAAAAACATCGTTGTGTTATCAACATCTTCCTAGCTACAAAGCACAGCACTATGAGGGCTGCTATGGGGAAAATTAACTCATTCCCAGCTAGACCCATTATTAATGTATGCATCATGTGAAAGGCAAAATGCTAACTGCAATACAACCTTCTTAGAAGAATGAACATTATCTGAGACTATGAACTTTTACCTTGGTGTCGATGTGACCTGAAGACCCAGTCTAAGACAGCTCTTACCAGCTGAGAACACCCCATACCGATGACAAAACAATAGAAGATTTGCCTTTCAAAAAAACCTGGCATATAACCATGGGCAGAATTGCAGTTGACCGGAATCCAGCATAACCCCCACACACACCTGCATGGGACATTGGTTTAGAACAATGAAGATTAACACACCACTGACTATCATATGCCTGCACCACCTGCACAGGATAAGCACATACTGATCCTGCATGGGACAAGTACATACCAGTTATGTAAACAATAGCAAGTCATTAGTCCACCCCTTAACATGAGTAATTTGATTGGTCTATACAACTGTATTGTAACATATATAAACCCTCCTTTCCTCTGTATCGGGGTCTTCCATGCATTAGGCTGGGGCACCGCTTTGCACATAGCTTATATGAAAGAATGAATTCCCTTGGTAATTCTATGCTAAGCATCCTTGCTTCCCTCCTCGGCCGGTGAAGAAGTGACTTTTACAGTCATATTCCTGTCTGAGGAGAAAAAAGTTTGGGAGATTTTTAAGCCAAATGACAGTCTTAGATATCCCAAGACCTGATTCCTCCTTTTACATGAAGAATATTATTATGGTATTAGGGCTGTAAGGAAGGTATTTGATGTGAGAAACCTTTATGAGCTTTGCCATACATTGTATGATCATGACCATAGCTGTAAATACTATTGACATCTCTGCTTGACTCGTCACTGTGCATTTTACCTGGCAACAAGGATAAGGTGCCCCAACTTCAGGCTGCTGTGCAGGCCTCAAGAATGCTTACAGAGGCACAAGGCCCTGGGTATTAAAAAAAATATTTTTTTGTCTATGATTGTCTGTGAGAAGTTGTGCTGGATCTGTCTGGGATCGAGTTAATTTTCTTCATAGCTGTCCATATGGTACTATGTTTTGGATTTGCAACCAAAACAATGTTGATAACACACCAATGTTTTAACTATTGTTGAACGGTGCTTGCACAACTTCAAGGTCATCTGTTTCTCATCTTGCTCCCACAGTGAGTAGGTTGGGTGTATGCAAGAAGTTGGAAGGTGCGGTGTGGGAATTAAGAACTGGTGGTTAGCAAAATGTAAACTGTCCTTGAGGTTAGAAGAATGATTGCGGGAAACTGAGGCAACATTACGGAACACCATGTTGTGAGCGTCAGAAACAGCAGGCTGAAACACCGCCTGCAGAATGCATGGTGAGTGTGTGAGCAGTAAACAGATAAAACCTGAAGGTCAGTAGGATGTAGAAGTTAAAACAAACCTATGTAAACAAGTGGGAATAAATTGGGAGCTTGCACACAGTGCGGGGGCATTTGCTCTTGGCAATGCCCCCCCTTCAACAAACTGGTGTGAGCTTGTTATTTTTTTACGTGTCATCCCGGTCCTGGCTGGTCTGAGACTGACAAATGGTGCCCCATGTAAGCTGTACGGGAAATTGAAGAAAACAGCGGCGTGCTCGTATGTGAAGGAGGAAAGTGGCGTCCGGACTTCAATATTCATTTAGCTGGTAAGTAACAAACAGCAGCGCCCGGCTTTGGGGAAGCTGCCGGCATACAAAAGAGTAGAAGGTGTTTTCTTAAGTTATCTGGTGAATACCGGACAGCAGTGCCTGGCTGTGGGAAGCTGCTGGCATACGGCTCTTCTTCTCTCTCTCTTAAATCATAAGGGGATTTTTTTCTTCTTCTTTTTTCTTTTTCTTGTAAATGATGGGGTCAGGGTTTTCTAAGGAACAAAAGCACTATATACAAGTTTTAAAGCATCTATTGAAGGCTACCCAATGTTCAGTAACAGATGATGAACTGCATGAGTTACTGCGCTATATCTTTAAGTATTGTAAATGTTTCCTGGTCAATGGAACTTTTGATTTAGCATTGTGGTGGAAGGTCGGACAGGACTTTAAAACTAATGAAGACCTGGGGAGTGCATTGCCGACCTCTGTCTTGCTTACATGGCAAGTGATTTACATGGCTTTAAAACCACTGGCAGGAGACATACCAGAACCTGTCAGTACCTCATCCCGACAGGAGAAAGAACTGACTCCTACTACCCCCCTGGCAGAAGCAAGCAGGGGTGAAAAGGTTAAAGATGAGGAGCTAGGATCTGTACCTCCAGATTTTCCACCTCCCCCACCGGAGTCATTCTTGGTAAAGATTCAGGGAAAAGGGTCTAGGCTAGAAACAGGTTTTGGGGAGACATTAAATAATCGGGACCCTGTGGCATTTCTGGTAATATTAAGATCCAACCAGCAGCCGCAGCATGAGCCTCTGCCACACATGGTTTTTAAAGAACTACATAAAAGCATCAATGAGAACGGGCTTCAAAACTCATTTACAACAGGTATACTGGAGGCAATCGCTCATGGATATCAATTGGTCCCATGGAATTGGCTGGCACTTATGAAAACGGTATTAACACCGGCACAGTATTCTATCTGGAAAAGCGAGTATGTAGATCTCTGTACTCAGCATTCGCGGTCCCCACCTGCCAGCGCGGAGTTGGCGGCAGCAGCAGCCTCGGGCCTTCCCAAGCCCCCCTACCGCCGCGAGGTGACTGCCTGCAGCTGAGCCCTGCACCGCGCCCCCGGCCCACGCCTGCCCACTCCGCCTCCCCCGAATGCCAAAAGAGGCAGTTTTTACAGAAGGTGCTGACACTATGATGCAGTGTCACCATGAGAAATAAACTGATTAAGGCTGCCCCACCGGCATCTAAAAATGTAATCATGACTCTTTTGGTTAATAAGACAGAAAATCGCCTTTGTAATGTGACAGAAAAAATACAGCAGCTGGGTGACCTTGGAGAGTGCAGCCCCTGAGGGACTGCAGGGAATTGAGACACTTGAGACAGCCCTAGCGCATATATATATACACAGAGAGGGCTGAAGAGTTCTGAAACTAAGGATCCAGGGACAACTCAGCCTACAGCACCTCTTCTCAAACCTCAACGGGACCCTTCATCTGCTAACAGAGGGCCCCCGTGAGTGGATCAACGGTTCCAGAGGTGAAAGAGGATTGGGCATCATTTTCTGACTTGTACCCTTTGCAGGAGGCAAGGGAGGGGAATCAATATTATGGTCCCCACAAACTGTGAATGCCCCGATTGACGCTGCAGTAGAAGCTTCCTTAAAATATGGAAATCCTAGGAAATTTAAAGGACAACCTGTAATTATCACAGGTTTGGAAGGAAAACAAATTGAAGCTGTACAAACACAAATAGAAATGAAAACAGGAAACCTCCCAAGACAAATGTATTTAGTCATGATTGTCCCTGTTCCTGAATATATAATAGGTATAGACATTCTAAAAGGACTAACTTTAAATCTTTCTGATGGTCAGTACACTAAAAGCCTTGATTTTAAAACAAAGAAGGGGGAATTCTCTGGACACACCAAATAATCAGCTGTCAATGGCTTTATATACTCTTAATTATTTAAACAGAAATTGTTTTGACTTGACAGCAGCAGAACGTCATTTTAGCACCATAACAGACTCTTTAATTAAACCACAGGTCTTGTATAAGGATCCCGAAGGAGGCCCGACGTGGAGAGGACCAGTAGATCTGCTGGTGTGGGGGAGGGGGTATGCTTGTATTTTGTCACCCACAGGTCCTCAGCAGATACCGGCAAGGAAAGTCAAGCCATATCGTGAGCTGGAAGGAGCAACCCTCCAACCCGATGCCACAGACCCCTCAACTGACGATGCAGGAATCAACACGCAGGCTACGTTCCCCTAGGAACTCGGTGACTGCAACTATCACTTGGGGAAGTCTAAAACAACAACAACGTAAGAATCACAGAATCACAGAATCACAGAATCGCCTAGGTTGGAAAAGACCTTGAAGATCATCCAGTCCAACCATTAGCCTAACACTGACAGTTCTCAACTACACCATATCCCTAAGCGCTATGTCTACCCGACTCTTAAATACCTCCAGGGATGGGGACTCCACAACTTCCCTGGGCAGCCTATTCCAATGCCTGACTACCCGTTCTGTAAAGAAATACTTTCTAATATCTAGTCTAAACCTTCCCTGGCGCAACTTGAGGCCATTACCTCTTGTCCTATCACTTATTACTTGGTTAAAGAGACTCATCCCCAGTTCTCTGCAACCTCCTTTCAGGTAGTTGTAGAGGGCGATGAGATGTCCTCTCAGCCTCCTCTTCTCCAGACTAAACAACCCCAGTTCCCTCAGCCACTCCTCATACGACATGTGCTCCAGACCCTTCACCAGCTTTGTTGCCCTTCTCTGGACACGCTCGAGTAATTCAATGGCCTTTTTGTAGTGAGGGGCCCAAAACTGAACACAGGAATCGAGGTGCGGCCTCACCAGTGCCGAGTACAGGGGCAAGATCACTTCCCTGTCCCTGCTGGCCACACTATTTCTGATACAAGACAGGATGCCATTGGCCTTCATGGCCACCTGGGCACACTGCTGGCTCATGTTCAGCCAGATGTCAATCAACACCCCCAGGTCCCTCTCTGACTGGCAGCTCTCCAGCCACTCCTCCCCAAGCCTGTAGCGCTGCTGGGGGTTGTTGTGGCCCAAGTGCAGCACCCGGCATTTGGCCTTATTGAAACTCCTACAGTTGGCCTTAGCCTATCGCTCCAGCCTGTCCAGATCTCTCTGCAGAGCCTCCCTACCCTCGAGCAGATCAACGCTCCCACCCAACTTGGTGTCGTCTGCAAACTTACTGAGGGTGCACTCAATCCCCTTGTCTAGATCATCAATAAAGATGTTAAACAGGAATGGCCCCAAAACCGAGCCCTGGGGGACACCACTCGTGACGGACCGCCAACCGGATTTAACTCCGTTCACCACAGCTCTTTGGGCCTGGCCATCCAGCCAGTTTTTTACCCAGCAAAGCGTGTGCCCATCCAAGCTGCAAGTAGTCAGTTTTGCCAGGAGAATGCTGTGGGAAACAGTGTCAAAGGCCTTACTAAAGTCAAGGTAGACAGAGTCCACAGCCTTTCCCTCATCCAATAAGCAGGTCGCCCTGTTGTAGAAGGAGATCAGGTTTGTCAAGCAGGACCTGCCTTTCATAAACCCATGCTGACTGGGCCTGATCCCCTGGTTGTCCCGCATGTGTTGTGTGATGGCACTCTGGATGAGCTGCTCCATTGGCTTCCTGGGCACCGAGGTCAAGCTGACAGGCCTGTAATTTCCTGGATCATCCTTCCGACCCTTCTTATAGATGGGCGTCACATTGGCCAGTTTCCAATCTGTCGGGACCTCCCCGGTCAGCCAGGACTGCTGGTAAATCATGGAAAGCAGCTTGGCAAGCACCCCGCCAGCTCCTTCAGCATCCTTGGGTGTATCCAGTCCGCGCCCATAGACTTGTGTGTATCTATGTGATGCAGTTGGTCACTGACTGTCTCCTGGACTGCGGGGGGGTCGTTCTCCCAGTCTCTGTCCTCTGGCTGAGGAGGCTGGATTCCCTCAGTACAACTAGTCTTGTTATTAAAGACTGAGTCAAAGAAGGCATTAAGGACTTCAGCCTTCTCCTCATCACTTGTTACCATGTTTCCTCCTGCATCTAGCAGGGGATGGATACTCTCCCTGGTCTTTCTTTTGCTACTGACATACTTATAGAAACATTTCTTGTTGTCCTTGATTGCTGAAGCCAGGGTAATTTCCAGCTGGGCTTTAGACCTCCTGATTTCTGCCCTGCATAGCCTCACAGTCTCTTTGTAATCATTGTGAGTAGCTAGTCCCTTCTTCCAAAGGCTGTAAACTTTCCTTTTCTCCCTGAGTTCCAGCCAAAGCTGCCTGTTCAGCCAGGGTGGTTTTCTCTGTCGCCGGCTTCTCTTACAGCACCTGGGGACCCCTATACCCTTCAGGATCGTCTCCCAAGGGATCCTTTCAAGCAGGTGCCTAAACAAGACAAAGTCAGCCCTTTTGAAGTCCAGGATGTCAGTTCTGCTTAGCTCTCTCCTGGCCTCTCTAAGAATAGAGAACTCTATTATTACATGATCGCTGTGCCCTAGTCGTCCTCCGACCGCCACATCGTCCACCAGTCCTTCTCTGTTCACAAAGAGGAGATCCAGCAGGGCACCTTCTCTGGTTGTTTCTCTCACCAGTTGCGTCAGGAAGTTGTCTCCCACACATTCCAGGATTCTCTGAGACTGGTCCCGCTCTGCTGTGTTGTATTTCCAGCAGATGTCTGGGAAGTTACAGTCTCCCACAAGAACAAGGGCAAGCAATCGTGAGATTTCTCCTAAATGCCTATAGAATATTTCATCCACCTCTCTGTCCTGGGTGGGTGGCCTATAGTAGACTCCTACAACATCTGCCCTGTTGGCCTTCCCCCTCATTCTAACGCAAAGACACTCTACCCTGTCTTCGCTACACTTTTGCTCAAAGGAATCATAAGAGTCCGTAACATACAGTGCCACCCCACCACCTCTCCTTCCTTGTCTGTCCCTCCTAAAGAGCTTGTAGCCATCAACAGGTGCACTCAAGTCATGTTAGACATCCCACCGTGTTTCTGTAATAGCCACGACATCATAATTTTCCTGTTTCATCATGGCTTCAAGCTCCTCCTGTTTGTTACCCATGCTGTGTGCATTGGTATACCTGCACTTCAGATGGGCTGGTGTTTTGCCCCCTTCCCCCTTCAGATCTAGTTTAAAGCTCTGTCAATGAGCCCAGCTAATTCCTGCCCCAAGATCCTCTTCCCCCTCTGGGACAGGTGCATTCCATCTAATGCCAAAAGGTCTGGTGCCCTGTATACCAACCCATGATTGAAAAATCCAAAGCCCTGATGGCAACACCAGTCTTGGATCCACAAGTTCATCTGTTGACTTCTCCTGTATTCTTCTTCATCCATCCCCCCAACTGAAGGGATGGAGGAGAACAAAATTTGTGCCCCCGACCCCTTAATCAGTTTCCCCAAGGCCCTGAAATCTCTCTTCATTGCTTTAGGACTTCTCCTAGTAATGTCGTCACTACCTACCTGAAAAACCAGGAGAGGGTAGTAGTCCTTGGGTCTCACTAGGCAGAAGACACGGTGACAGCAGTGGAATCCCAATATACACAGTGGACTGGAGGAGCTTGGCTTCCTCCTTGAGACACAGAGAATCAGTCATAGCATTTGAATGTTGCCAATACAACATTGTATGCGGATGCCCCCCTGTGTGCATGTCCACAGGAGGAGGGGGCGCATGTGTGCCACTGCAGCCACAACAGCACCTGCGTTTTAGACTGTCTGTGCAACTCATCTGTATATTTTGTTGGCTGTGAAAGAGGCATGAATAAGATGAAATGCTTATAGGTTTTGTGCCAGTTTTCCACCTCTTTGTACTTCATTACCTATAGATGAGCTTTATAACTAAACATTATCCATTATTGGTATTTGGTACTTAGTAAAATCTGTATTACTTTTAGTATTAATTATTAGTATTTGATCATTAACAAAATATATAGGCTTACTAGTCGCTAGTGAAAGATGTAGCTTAGACAAAATGTAGTTATTAATAAGGATGAAATGCTGTGAGAATGTGTATCCAACTTTCTTTGTTTAGCAGTGTTAAAGAATAAGAACCCAAGTGTTTGACCTTGTTAGAAACTCCCTTGGTTCTCTCCCCTGAGTACTGGCCAGGCTCTGGGTGGAATCCAACAGGAGGATGAGACCAGATGTTTTCGCTCAAGGAAAAGTGCCAGCTATTTTGGCCTGCCGATTTGGATATATGAGGCTGGACCTGCTTGTTGTGACTTTGGATACCTCACCTACGGGTGGACGCATCATGTAGGACTTCCCACTTGCAGGGAATGGTACTCCAAATCCTTGCTGCAACCGGGGCTCCCCAGCAACTGCAGATCTGGATATTAGCACCCCATTGTGTAGTAATGATTAGGTGCATTTGCCTTGTTTAATTATATATAGTAATAAGTGTACTATTCTGTATTTTCCTTACTGCTTATTTTGTAGTACTTAGTTATATCCTCTAATTATTGGTAGTGAAATCAGCCTACTCTTTTCACTCTGATGTCTGAGTTTAATTGGCATCCTTGAAATTAACGCATGATGACATCATGAGAGAGTTAGGTGAAAGTTTATCATGGCTCAACCCTAGGCATTAATTTGCAGGTCTGAACCTATGGATGTGGGTTTTAGCAGGCCTGGGATGTTTGATTTGTTTTACAGGATTTGCCATCCTGTGACGTGTATGACGCCTCCTGTCCGCAGTGAGGAAGGCCGAACCGCAACTGATTGCAATGATCGCCATGGAAACGAAGCTATAAAACAAAGAAGGGGGAGATGTGGGAATTAAGAACTGGTGGTTAGCAAAATGTAAACTGAC